>NW_027173232.1:0-1012 GCF_018151085.1 Drosophila tropicalis
GGAAGTTATCAAAAGAGCGCATGAAGATAAAATATCTGCACATGGCGGATGGCAAAAACTTTGGAGCTCATACGTCGGACATTCTATTGGCCTGGCATGGTGATACAAGTGCGCGATATATCCGAATTGCGAGACGTGCAATTCAACGAAAGCTCCCCAATCAAATCTTAAAATTTTAAAGTATCATTGGCTTCAACCTTAAAGCTCCCAATCAAATCTTAAAATCTAAAAGTATCATTGGCTTCAACCCCTTTAAGTATTAAGATAATGTGATTCAAGAGTATCTGCAGGATAACAGGCTCTTTCGATATGGAGTTTCCGAGATATTGGTTAACGACAATGGTTCACAATTCAAGGCAAGCGAATTTAATGCATGGTTAACGACATTGGGCAGAAAACATGTGTATACAGCAATTTATTTCCACAGTCGAATGCCTCTGAGAGAGTGAAAAGATCTTCCTCTGCAGCAATCCGCGCCTATCTCAAAGAGGACCAGCGAATGGGGATCTACATATACCCGCCATAAGCTGTGGCATCTCAAGGAATTCGTATCATCAGAGTATAGGATGCTCTCCTTTCCATGCTTTGTATGGCTTTTGACACGGCCACACATGGTTCCCAATACACTCTTCTCGAAAGGATAAATATGCTAAATGAACCGAATAACGTATTACGAAAGGACGATCAGTTAGCACTACGGCGTAATTTACTCAAGAAAATATAGCCCAGGCAGCAAAGCACAATGCAAAGGTATATAACCTGAGAACCAAGGAGGTTAATTTCATGTTGGACAAGAAGTCTTTTGACGTAATTTTTTGGTCAAAGCAACTTTCAAAATGTGTTAATGCCAAATTGAATTTGCTATGGTTAAAGTCTCGAGTAGAGAGACTAGGAAACTGTTATTACGTGTTGAAGATTTGAATGGAACAGAAACTTATCATGCTAGTGACATTAGCAGTAATCAATTTTTTTTTCAGGTTAATACTCCGGAAGCAAGCTCTAGTATTATCCT